>NC_091945.1:3833379-3873379 GCF_041260155.1 Ptychodera flava | reverse complement strand
GGTGCTGAATTACTGTCATTGCATGATGCAAATGAGACAGCGTGGATAGCATCCAGGGTAAGCCTTATTAACGGGACACTAAGCTGTAACGTTTTTGATGATCTTTTCCATATTTTTGTTTTTTAATATCAACTACCCTTTTTTTGTTCTACTCCCGAACCATGTAGAGATACATTGTATTCAGTTGGATTCGATATACGTGTGGGGACTACATTGTGAATCTTAGGTCGGACTAGAATTGAAATGTAAATAGTAAACTTCCATTTTATTCATGTATAGACTGTGTTGACAAACAAACAGTTGGTGTTTCAACATGCTGTATAAAGTAGGACAATAACTTGCAATTGACATGAAAACTACAATGGGCAATGGTGGAAAAAAACCACCAAAAGTTACATCCGTTGCCTGTCCAGTTTAATATAATGGTGATCGATGTCTCAAAGAGAGTAGCATCAGTGAGTCGCTCGATAATTTTAAAGCATCAAAAAGTTCTATAATTGGGCATGGCAATTAGTAGACCAGCAAAGGATTCAACGATCGTGAAAATATTTCTTTCAAAGATGTATGTTGCCTTTCGCTGTCTAAAGTAAAGGTAATAGGTACATACTGGACTTTTAACACAGTCTGCAGTCTGTGGGGTATCTAGTGGCAGTGCATAAGACATGTACACCGTAACTTCCTCTATCCCTAAAATTAGCCACTTTATCATATTCCTTTCCTAACAGGATGTTAGTGCGAGTATTGGATCTAAATAATTTGTCGATACTAATGCAACCCATAGGAACGTACAGGTGGAATGTTAACATATCACAGTCTGACTTTTTTATTTCAATATAAATAGTAGTAAAGGTGACAAAGGTTTCAAAACATGTTTTATAGGGATCTGCTGTATTGCTCTAACATTTCATTTGTCATGGAAGAATCTTCTCAAATGTGTTATTTCTTTCTTTCATCTACAGTTACAACTTGAAGAAAGGCGCCCATGGTGGATAGGACTAAGACAATATGGATTTGGCGGAGACTATGAGTAAGCGCTTATTTCTTCAGTACATCACGAGATGTGTCACACACCGACCAACTCAGATCCTACAACTGCATTTCGACAATGTCATCTTTAACATATAACGTCTTGGAACTTGAACACTAGCAATTTGCCTCATATAAAAAATACAAACAGCTAGGACCTTGCAATTTCCCTTGCATTGGATTAACTCCTCAACGGTCACAACCATATCCAATGCAAACACATCGTTAAGGAATGTTAGAACTCTTCAGAGTATATGCTTGTTGCAAGAACCAATGGCCAAACCTATTACTATGGCTTTCGACATTGTTGTCCCTTGTCTCACAAACCTTTACCATTTCCAATTACTTCAAATTTCCAGTGCTCGAGTCACCTCTTTCTGTACAAAAATGGATATTGTAACTGCTACCAGGAATCGATATCTAGAATTGACAAACTTCCGTGGAAACCCCAAAGGGAGGGGGTCAATTGAACTGCACCTGTACAAACCATGTATTTCATGCACGACATCGATATGCATCATGTCAACATAACTGCAACATTGAAATTTTAGGATGTACATTATGACAAATATACTTAACTTTTATGAATCGCCAAACATACCTTGGATAGAGTTTATATTTGTCGCATGGATCCAACACGACCTTTGAGCGTCCTTCCGATGGCCCAACCCCTTTTAACCTGCAGCGTGATTCTAATGGAGTCGAGCAAATATAGTACTAGTAAAAAGTAACATGTTGGATTCTTTTGTGTCATTGAACTATTTTCTTATTTGCTGTGGTGCTTGAATAAATACTAGGAAAGTAAAGAAGGAAAATAGAAAGGTTACACGCTAATACTATATTTTGAATCAAATCTCAGAAAATTCAGTATCACCGCCTCATTTCAAACTTAATACTATATGTTATACAAGACAAATATATAATAAGAGTGAAGCTAACATGTTATAATTGAGATAGCCGCACGGTGTTTTTCAGGTTTATCCCAAACAAAGCGATTTATTTTTCCAGGCGTTTTAGATAGAGCAAAGGGCTTACGCGGAGCTGTAAATTGATAGTGCTAACAAATATTACGGCATGAATCAGAGATTGTAACTTTAAGTAGATGTGCAGTGCTGATCGACATTGCGATTAACCCCCGTGCATAATTCATATGACCATTTACCATCGAGGCAGGTACTATCCCGAATCGTTTACAGTGCTGCTTGGCAAAGTTGTCATGAACTTTATTCGACCCCTTCGGGGTTTTCGTTACTTACATCATATGTAATATCATGGTTGATATGTTATATCAACCATGATGGTTCATATCCGAGCGGGTGATAAAATTGTTACGAGGTCAGGGCAAATGGACATCCAAGGTCACTTACAAGACCATGCAATCACCATTTGTTGGTCATTTGATTTGACCAATATGAGTTTATGTTATCACAGATGGTCAGGATTACAAGGTGGGTTAGAAGTTGTCACAGATTGGTCAGCTTTATCACGTATTTGCAAGCAATACATGGTAGGTTAAGAGTTATCATGGATGGGATGCTTGATAGATATCGACCTGATTCCTTACTGGGTTAATATTATATAGTTGATAAATTATCTTTATTAAGGTAGCACAAGTGTCTGTTTATAGCATATGCATCAAGGAATCGCTCCGGAAGTAAAATTGAGAAAAAGATCATTGCAAGTACTATGAATCTTTTAACAGGTGGTCCGATGGTACAGCCTTGGATTATGTAAATTGGTTAGAAGGCGAACCAAATAACTTCAAAGGAATGGAGGAATGTGCTCAAATAAGTGAATCTCCAGGTAAAGAGATGTGTTTCTATAGTTCATAATACTGCAGTTTGCTCTCAATTAGGACAAAAGTTCATTGAAAGGATTAAAACTATGCTTAGAAAGCAATAGCACCATTGATTCATTGATTCATTCTTTGAACAATTACGGGACAGTTTCCCACAAGGAAAGTTCTTGAAGAAATGTAATATCTACACCATGGAATAAGGCCTGTCTTCCAACTCATAAATTCTTGGCTGTATTGCCTTTCAATCGACCCCTTAGTCTAACTTTTCCGTCGAAGAAGTAGGATCTAAATACGGAAACATGGCATTGATTCATTCATTTAAACACTTTCTGTACAATTTCCAGCAAAGAAAGTTCCTGAAGCAATGCAATATGTATATACCATGGAAAAAAAGGCCTGTCTCTATTTTACCTGTCAATCCACACCTTACATTTATTTAGATTACAGCACTAGTAGTGGATACATATCTCATATTTGAACGCTATGCTTGAGTGAGGTAATTCAGCGTGACTTGTCTGCGTGTTTGTTGGGTTTTAGGAAAGTACATCTGTTAATGCTGAACTTCCGCTCAACCCACATATTTGTCGTCAAGGAACCTATCAATCTTATACATTGAGTACATCTTACATCTTACCAGAAAACAATTTGGTGTCGTCGCAAAACATCTTACAGTATAATTATGTACGATTTTTAAAATAAAATTTACAAAATTTACATTTTCCTCTGCCATAAGACTTAACAAAACCAGACTGCAACATCTATGGGTCAGTATGCCATTGTAAAATGACACATTCTAAATATTGAAGCTAGTCGGAATTGTACAAAGTTCTCTTTCTGAGCATGACTATCGTTTCACTACGATGTGGCTTTAGAACGTTAATTCTTTCAGGCAAGATCTACAAATGACATAGTCACCACCACCACCACCATGATGATGATGATGATGATGATGATGACGATGATGATGATGATGATTATGATGATGATGATGATGATGATTAATGATGATGATGATAATGATCATCATTCATCATCATCATTATGAGTTTATTGTCATATTTAAAAACTCATACTAACATAATACAATTCAAATTTCAATGAGCACAGTTAAAATATGGAGATGGGAATATAGCTATGCGCTACGTCAAGCCTAGCCCCGTTAACTCGTATGAGCATTGCAATATATCCTTCTTGTTCTTCGGATTTCCAGACACTGCTCAGTGGAATGACCAACACTGTGCCGTCGAATTTTCCTTTATCTGCAAGAAATTTATTCACAATGTCGACCCCATCACGCATCCTCCAACAACACCAATACCGGGACCTTGTCCAACAGGATGGGTAGAGTTTGATAATAAATGCTACAGATTTTACGGAGTTGACGACGCCAGTGAAAGGTATAACTGGTCCTCGGCAAGGAATTCTTGTAGGAGTCTGCGCAGTAACCTCGTAACCATACACACAAAGGAAACTCAAAGTAAGTATGAAAGAACCAGAGAGGGCTCGAAATTGCAAATATGTCTTTATGTTTCTGCCAAGTATATATGGAGATTACTCAACAGATTAAAGAGATACGTATGACAATGCAAATTTGGAGTTTAAAGACGTCGTTTTAGATGAGCAAATCCTGCATTGCCTTTCGGCCACTTTACACGTATATGCAAATCTCAAATTTAAGGTTTTCGGTTTTTGTAGACTTCCTGTACAGCCAGATGTGTTCTGCTAAATCTCCTGTTTGGATCGGCCTGAGCAATGCTGGTAACAAACTCAAATACAGGTGGACTGATGACACAACACTTACATACACTAACTGGGCCAACGACCAACCCTACACATACGGCACGGTATGTTGTCTGTTGATATGGTAACCAATATCTCTGGTGATTGACAGGCATATTCTTTTAAATGTCGCTTATTCCATTAATTGAGAAAGGGTATATTTTACAATGAGTTGGACGCTTTAAGCACCACATTCGATAATGAAGTTTGTCATGAGCTATCTTTGTTGAAAATCTATTTCATTCAACAACTCTTGTCTAAGGTAGATCACCTCTCGGGGACAGATATTCGGTTTCTCAAATTTTTACAATTCTTTTCTGATCTACCACTTTTGGGGACTGATTTTAAAGTTTTTTAAGTACGAACAATTTTCACGTCTTGGTTTTCGAAAATCGAATGTTTTATTTTTTCCCATAGAATCATAGGGATGGCAGCCATTTTGAATTTCAAGTATCTCTTAACCCTTTCACCACCATGGCTTCTCCCACACCCATTGTTATCAATGGTGATTATGGACCTGTTTACAGGGAATTGGGGTGAACAGGTTAATGTTAGGTAATTTGTTTCTGAAGTACCAAACTTTACATGGTGACCCCTGATTTTTGTCATTTGAAAAGATAATAGTTGAATTAAGTTTCATGGAGGAAAGTTTGAGCAAAAGCTTATCTTTCACTTTCGAGGCATGTACTATCTTAAAACAGGATTTAAAGCAATATTACTTTGCTCTTCTTCAAAAGACGTGTGTGCAAATAAAGGATGGAAGTGGAGAATGGAATGGAGAGTACTGCCGATCCAAACGAGCGTGGGTTTGTCAAGGCGATAAAGGTAAACTCAATACCAGATGCATGACGTCATTTTTACAGTAGTTTTGGAAAGCCTGACTTTTCATAGTCGAAAGGCAGAAACTGACATCTGGCTGCTATTGAATAAGCAGGAACAATTAAATGATCCGTTGTTCATGTCGAATGGATTGAAAGTCGCTGAATGTTTAATTGTATATATTCATTCGTATATTTTTATATCTACATAGCTATATCGGGACATCTACTCTGCGCTTACAATGAAAAAGTCGACTCTCTTTCTCTTTAATTCCTTTACCGGCAAATCCAATCGCACGTGTTACAGCCATTTCTTTGTGTCATTCCTCCTTAAAGATCACAAACATCAGAAATGAACAGGAGGAAGCACATTATTTAAAGACATGTGTCATATAATATCATTTGCTTCTATGGAGCAGATTTAGTAATTTTAGTTTCAGAGGAAAACAAAATATTGCACCATCTCTTTTATCGTCTTGTCGCTTATCCTCAGGATGGAAGTCACCTTTCTTTGCTCGCTGTGGCACTTGCTACCAGTGTTTGGTTTAGTGGGAAAATGACTGGTTAAAATGAATGTTGATCACAAAGTGCGAAAAATAAAATAACAAAAAGGCATGTAAGGCTGACTTCAATGAAAAGTAGTATTCGTATCAACATATTTTTATTATACCTTTGTCAATTATATCTTGCAAATTTTGCTTTCGTCCATTTCGGGCTAACTTGAAGAGGGAGGTTACATTATTGCTTAAAGAACGTGTGATTACTGGTAAATTACACAAATGGTACCTCATTTGCATATCAGCCAGTGGTAGCGGTTTTCTTACAATGGATCTTTGCAGTCATTATTAAACTATCCATCGGCTTGATAAAAAAAACATTAAAATGCCTACTTATCTAAGCAAATACTTCTTATGTTTACAACCAGACGTCCAACCTCAACCTGAGAATCCTACCAGACCTGACGACAAAGCATGCATCGCAGGTTACACCTATTACAACGGAGGTTGTTATAAAGTGTACAAAAATCCGCAAACGTTTCAGCAAGCGTCGATGCAATGTAGGAAAGATGGTGGAAACTTAGCCAGCTTGATGAATGCATTCGAGGAGGCCTACGTGGAGACATTGGTCCATATTCAAGGGTCTTCACTATGGATTGGAATGGAATTAAATGAACAGGTATTTGTGCTTAAGTTAAGGTCTCAATTCAAGTGTTAGAACAGACTGTGGTACTTTGTGACAGTGTATACTTCAGATAATTTTTGTAGCAGTTATAAAAAGTAATATTACTAGTAACACAGGAATATATTCAGGCAATTCCTTCAAGTTCCATTAGCTGTATCTTCTTGCGATTTTTCCGTTAGTTTTGATTGAATGATCACTGGCTCATGTTGAATAGCCTGTCAAATAACAGGGAATCGCATATTATTCGTAAACATTACGTGCCCTACAACTAAATAACATGTGATTTTACAACGAAAATTTCAATTTTTGTCCGGACAGAAATACAAACTCTGTTGACACGCGGATTGCAACGTAGGCATTCTTCTGCACCTGCGCGAGCCATTTACAGCAATTTCAAAATAAATATTCATTACTTATGCCCGACACTTACGACGTAGTCCATTGTCCGAGCACGTTGCGTAGCCAGATGTCTGGCAATCCACGACGCAATGTTGTTTTGATCCCGAAATAAACGTGAACTTGTACATCTGGCGTGATCGCGCGTCACCATAGTCTGCGTTCTCCCCACACGCTGAGCATGCCAGACGTCAACAAACGAGCTCGGAAGGGCAACACGTTTGAACAAACTTTAGCTGTTTTATGTGGCTATAACATCACTAATCATGTTTGTTTCTTCGTAAACCAACATTTTGGCAACAAAATAGAGCGTCCCAACATGGAATTTTCCGAGTAAAAAGTGGTCAAAAGTTACAAATAATGGCCCTTTCACTAAGGGACGGACCATTAGATCTTGGGAGAGGGGGGTGGTCAAAAACAGAAAAAAAAAAATTTCAGAGCAGAAAGTTAGGAAAAAAAAAATCTTCAAACTAGTTTGCAAAATAAAAAAAAAATAAATAAGAAGACAAAGGCGTAAAAAAAAATCTGCAAAATTCTTTAAAATTTTGAATTTTTTTTAGATTTTACCGACAGAAAGCAACTTTCTGTATTTTTTAGTACATCCTCCAGGCACATTTTTAATTTTAATTTTTCACATTTAGAGTGACTGTATCCCTTATACTGGAAGTTGTGATTATCTTATCTTTTCAGGACTTTTGTATTCTGATCACTTGAAAATTATGAAATTATAGAGCCTGTTTTCTACTTGTTTCCTGCGTACAAACCAAGCAGGTACACTAGGTAAAACATTGAAACTATGGTATGGTTGTCAAGACAGAAAGTTGTATTTGCTTTTTAAGATCAAGGTAAACAGATGCAGGCCACATCAGTTTCATTTTTTTCACAGCATTTTATTGCAATGATGAATGCAAGAATGGGTGAACAAGTAGAAACACGTCAATAATGATAAAACAACATATCAAGTCATTATGTATTATTTTGCTTTTAAAAAGGCATTTTCTCAAAAAACAGCCTCCAAAAACAACAAGCACAACACATGTTTTAACATTCAACAATACACTACGTAGAATGCCATCTATCCAACAAATCCCAACACAAAACACACAAAAGGGTTGAACTTTGAAAGTTTCTCGATAGCAAATACTGAATAAATCTGCATGAATAATCGTTTTTTGTGTAGCAAATTTCAAAGAAATTGGACAAGCCCTTTCAGAGAATACAGATTTTTTGACCATGAATGGCATAAATTGCCCTAAAAAGACAAATGTTGAAATTTCAACACATCTATACACATCCAATCAATTTGGACATGCTGCAACAGAGAAATAGATGTTTTGATCAAAAAGGGCAACAATGGCTCTAAAAACACAAATATGCAAATTTAACTATATTATTTAGCTTATTTTAGCTTCTCAGCTTGTCAAAATCAATTGTAAATCATGAGATATGCATGATGTTTGGTGGGGTGAATGTAGGCATTTCACCACGCAGTAGAAAGGGAAGCCAGGAAACCAAAATAGTCAATTTTCAAAACTATAGGAAGCTACTGAGGAGCAAGAAGACCATGTTCAGAGGAAGATGTGTAATCCGAAAAAAATGCTCCCAAAGTGCCACCAATAACACCACTTTTATCTCTATTTTTCAAAAGCTCCAACAGCAGGAGGGGGGACACCCCCCTCCTGACCTCATCCCGCAAAAATACTCCCCAAGTGCCACCAAATAACACCATTTTAATCTCTATTTTTCAAAGCTCCAACAGCAGGAGGGGGACACCCCCTCCTGACCTCCCCCTGCAAAAATACTCCCCAAGTGCCACCAAATAACACCATTTTAATCTCTATTTTTCAAAAGCTCCAACGGCAGGAGGGGGACACCCCCTCCTGACCTCACCCCGCAAAAATACTCCCCAAGTGCCACCAAATAACACCATTTTAATCTCTATTTTTCAAAAGCTCCAACAGCAGCAGGGGTACACCCCTCTCCTGACCTCCCCCCCCCCGTGACCGCTTGCGTTGCCGCTTGTGGTGCTTGGCACCACATCTTTGCCCTCTTTATCTTCAGACAGCGACGAACTAAAAAAAAATTATAAATCTGAAAATTTACTCTGAAAAAAAAATTGCACAGCTAATCTCAATTGGAAAAAAAAAATTCAGAAATTTACAATAGTAAAAAAAAATTTTTCACAATTTCATTGTGACCCCCCCCCTCCCAAGGTCTAATGGGTCCATCCTAAGACACGCGATGGGCGCCTTTGAAATTCAATGTCCGACCGAAAACATTATCATTTCTCCGTCAACCATATATGTTACTCGATATCACAATTTAGCTCTCATGTGCTATATGACGGACACTTATCTACAAGATAGGTCTGTTTATCTGGATGTCAGTTCATGGCAAGTAATTCATGGCAAATATTTGGCGTGAATATGCATCATATGAATCTGCATAAATTTGTGCCAAAGGGCGTAAAAATGTGTAAATAATTAAAACTAAAGAGTTTAGGAACTGTCTGTCCGATAGATATTTGGACCATACATTCCTAGACATGTTCTGACTCAGATTTCTATAAATTAACATAAACTTTACATTTCCAATGATTTTGTTTCTTAATTTTACTTTAAAAAATCTAATAGCTTTGAAGTCGATGTCAGAAAGCTTTTATACGTGCGTTCTTAGGGATGCCTTCATTTCAAGTTTTCTCAATGATATTTAAACACATAAATCCTAGAACAAGTTTTATTTCTTCAGACTAACGTATTTCTCTGTTAGGACTCGAACGATAGCTCAAAAATTTGTGCTTTTATTTTCCTAGACACAGCTTATTCAGATTTGTTCAAATGGTGAAATAAGCATATGTACATTTTTAGGCTAAATATCCCCATTCTTGGTTTTAAAATATTTTGTTTCAAATGACCAGATACACATAATCTCAAATTCAAAATAATGGTTCCTACGGATAACATTGGATTGATTTGTCCTAACGATGATAACATTTGCACATTGGTATTTCTATGGTAAATTTTCATGTGTTTACTCAAAACAACATTCCTCCGAAACAACTGAACAACTCGTATGGAAACTTTCAAATTTCGCTCCTTAGGTGCATATGGATTACAATATTATTCACATTTGATTGATTGATGATGACGATGTTTGCATTTTTGGCCAACATTCCAATTTTTGCGAAATATATGCTCATCTATGAATGTTTATGTAGAGCTTTAGGTCGTCGTCATAGCTTAAAATTAATTGTTATTGACAAAGATACCTTTTGTTCTGAGTGATCATTTTTTGCTATTTAATATATGAGTGTCGCCATTCTTTATATCAACGGGGTACATACACAATAATAATGACAGATTTGGACATGAAATCTTAACGTGTCATTGACAACCAAGAAAGCTATTACTGTAGGAGAAACATTAACGAGATAAGTAACAAACAGGCGGTTGCACTGTTATTAGAGGAATAGAACGTACCAGTTTATAACGAAAAATATCACAATTTCACAGACTAGAGAATACGTGTGGAAAGATGGTTCACCAGTGTTTTACACGAGTTGGAATTCTGTGCTAGTGGGCGAAGATGCAGGAAGTGGTGCCTATACTAACAGTTGTGTAAAAGCTACGAAAGATGGATGGGAAACAAGAAATTGTGACGACCTCTTTGGTGCAATTTGCAAAATTTACCTTGGTAGGTACTTTTCAAACGTGATTGATATAACATTTCATATCGATGTCATGGTTGTTTATGAAGACATGTAAATCATCAATACATGATGCGTGTGTCCACGTAATTGTTCATCTGTAAGTCTGTCTCTCTATCTATCTATCTATCTATCTGTCTGTCTGTCTGTCTGTCTGTCTGTCTGTCTGTATGTCTGTCTGTCTGTCTGTCTGTCTGTCTGTCTGTCTGTCTGTATGTATGTATGTATGTATGTATGTATGTATCTTTTTATCTATCTATCTATCTATCGATCTATTATCTAGCTATCTATCTATCAATCTACTGTATCTATCTATGTATCTATCTATCTATTTGTATGTATGTTTGTGTTTATATGTATGTAGCCAAGTATACATCCATGTATGTATGCCAGTCCGCCTCCTTTTTCTACTTATTATTTAACATATCCAGTACTATTCTAACATTTTCTAACATTTTTTGTCTGTGACAGTACCACCTCCAACTACCCCTGATCATATCGAGGGACACTGTGGCAATGACGTTGAATGGGTGCCCTATGGCAGTGATTGTTACTTCTTTGGACGTAAGGGTCAAAATTTACAGGCTACACAGGCTCAGTTTAATTGCATGCGACGAGACTCTACCTTAGTGACTATACACCACGACCGAGAGAACGAATTCATACTGTCACAGCTGGATAGCGACCAGGATGTATGGATTGGTCTGGTCAAAGGACACGGTAGGTGTCGAAATAATTCCTTCGCGTGAATGTTTCTCGATATCATATTCTATTCTGGCCATTATTGCAGGTAAGTAGTAAGGTATATATGGATACAATGACATAATTTTTAGACCATTTTATTCGAAAATAACTACAGGGGAGGGAAGGAAAAATTCCCCTCCCTGTAGCTAAAAATAACATGAAGTGAGGTGACCTATATATGAACTCACGTACGCAACAGTTGGCACTGACGCCTATCGGAATGGTAGTTTACAGATGACTCACTGGCATATAATAGATATTTAGGTCAGCACTCAGCGGGGGAATGCCAATAACAACAGCTGAGTTCCCTACGGAGACCATTTGTTTGATAGATTCTGACTGTGCTGCTGCTCTTCCCCTATCGGTACCATTCTGTAAGGGGTTCCGAAGGTGATTCTAGTTTTTGAATGTAAGTATATAGAATTTTATCAATATCTTCTGGCTGTGTTGTGTGAATTCACTATGTTTTTTTCCTACCCTACCGGAACGGGGAGCAACACTTATGTTAGATTTTTCCCCTACGGAACACTGTTGCACAATACCTTTCCAGCAGGGGCTTTCCGATAGGACTTTCCCATTTCCGATAGGCTTCGAGTGTTGCTTAGCAGCCTGTGATGTCATGTTACAGGTCTGACATTGTACAGTTTTCATGAAAATTTCTACGGAATTTTTTTCTGAACTTGGGAGTCCCTTCGGATTTCCATTAAAATAGTATAGAATTTAATCTACTATTCTCAATAGAGACCATTGCATCACTGATAACATAAACATGAGCATGTTTTTAAATTTATAATTGGGTGTAACAACATGATTACTGACAAGTAATTGGGAGGCGGGTGCAAGCGTAATTTCCCATTCAATATGACTCCCTAACGCTGATGGATATGCAACTCCATGACCTGTTATGAGGGGATGAGACAGACGAATAGCATATTTTGTTTTATATGTGTTGAAAAGTAAATGATCGTCCACGACGGCGGCATCTGCATTGGCCGCGCCACTTCTCAATTTTCTTAGATTTTCGTTCTGAATTCCGTACAGTGTCATGTTCGTTCTCTCCTTTTCATGTTTGAAGAGATCACGATAACATTCAATAAGGTTATATTTATTCAAATTGAAAAGTGCCTGACCCTCAAATGTGAGAACCATACGCTTGATTATGTTTTTTGCAACGTTTTGTACTACTCGGTTAGGGACTGGTCAGTTTCTTCGGCCTGGGGGGGGGGGGCGGTGGATTATTTTTTGCCGACGTCAAAAAGTGGCTGACCCCCCCTATTCCAAATTTTGAAAACAGGGTGACCCCCCTATTCCAAATTTTGAAAACAGGGTGACCCCCCCCGGCACGCGACAACTGTAATATGTAATAATATAATACTGTAATATATATATATATATATATATATATATATATATATATATATATATATATATATATATATATATATATATATATATATATATATATATATATATATATAATATATATATATGTAAATATATATGTTATATTTTACATACATTTATATTTTAAGTCATTCTGTGTTTTAATGAAATTGTTGGCATGTCAGTTGTAAGATAGGAATTTCAAAGTGTCAATCTTAAAGTTTGAATACAGTACATTTTGAATGAGCTGTGAATGTATTTCACACTTTCTATGCTTAACCAGATGTCCTGAACTGTTGTACAGAAATGGATGTCAATCATTAAATATCAAACAGGAAAAAGCAGTAAATCAAAAACTTTGATGGGTGTTAAGACTTGCCAGCCATCCAATTAAATCTCCTGAGGAACAATAGAGAGGCATTTTAGCCAAATCTGATGTGTGCAGAGTCTGAGATGACCTTTTCTTGTAACATTGATATTTGTGCATGTTGCTTTCTCATACTGAATTCTCATAGAGAGAACAGAAAAGTATCAGGAATTTGTCATGCTTTTCATATGAAATGCAAATTTCATAATAGTACACTTTCACTTAGCAAACATCAAGATATCTCTGGCATATATCTCTGATTTATTAAAGTATGGCGCCCGAAGGGCGCGGAGAAAAATATGAAACATCCTGATATCTCTGATATATATGTCTTGTATATTAAAGTAATGCACAGGAAGGGTGTGCTGAAAAATTGCTTGAAGAGCACGCTGAAAAATATTGAACATACATATATCTCTGATATATGTATGCCTGATATGTTAAAGTTGGGCGTGCTGAAAAATATGTCTGATTATTAAAGTTACGCGCCCAAAGGGCGCGCCGAAAAATGCAACTGGATGAAATTTGTGGCTGACACGATGCATTTAGGCAATGATGAGCCTGTGTCGAAATTCAAAAACACACTGACCCCCCTATTGGGCATTTCAAAAACATGGTGACCCCCCTATCACCAAAGTCAAAAACAGGGTGACCCCCCCCATGAATCCACCGCCCCCCCCCCAGGCCGAAGAAACTGACCAGTCCCTTATCTTCATGTCCCGTTACTTCGAGATCAAAAACCAGGTCGAAAGTATCTGGAACTAGTACTACTCCGCTTTCTAACTTTGGACATCATATGTTAAGTGTCTGGCCTGGATCTGCCACAGTTGTATTATGAGCAATCAACTGATGAGTTCTTTCTGACTTCGTTTCATTCGGTATTTGGTTGCTGAAAGTCGGTAATAATGATCTATCGTACCCCATTTTCGTGTAATGTATATAGTAACTCAGAAGAAAAAAGCAAAAATAAATCACATCTTTAAGAAATATTTCCATCTGAGTATATAGTAACTCAGAAGAAAAAATCAAAAATAAATCACATCTTTACATAAATATTTCCATCTGACTGAAAGATAAATCGATTACCTGTGTCGCGAATCAATCGAAGAACCCAATATTCTTGTAGATGTTGGACTTCCATGTCATCATCAACCTCCTGAAAGACGTTTATGAATTCTAGTCGCTTAAAGAAGTTAGTCTTTTGACATTCCTTAATGAAAGCTAATATGTTATGATATAGATTATCATCTTTGAGTCGGACACCTGGATTTGCTCGAAGGATATGTCGATTTACTCGTCGGAGTTTGCACCATTCCAATTTGACAGAGAAACCAAACAGGTCTTTATTTTTAGAAAGAAACTTTGTAATATTCTTTTCACCAAACATGCTTGGCCATATATTAATACATAATTTTATTTATTATGACTAATGTTAAGCCTGTTAAAAATATCCATAGCTGTTTTCCAACAAATCCGACAACTAATCCTGCTGTCTTTAATAAAAAACTAACAAGTGAACCGATTAAACCTGGTATTGCAGCAGCACTTTTTGCGGCCAAGGTTTTTAACCATTCGCCAAATTGCTTTACAATTTCTTTCGCTTTTGTATATATTTTGGGCGGGCCTGAACCATTGTTTGCTCCAGTTCCTGCTGCTCCCCCTCGTCCTCCTTTAGTCACAGCCAAGGCAATTGTTGATATTGTCATTCCAAGGGCAGTCAGTATTGCAGCGATTGTAATACCATTTCGTTTAAATAACTCTGTCAGCTTCAGCCTGAGTGACAATTCTGGATCGGAAATTACATCACGAAGAGACCTAGTAGTAGCCAGACTTTCACGTGCCTCACTGATCTTATCATGTTCGTATTCAATTCGATCATCAATTTTAGCTTCTCTTGTTATGAGTTCAGCTAGTAGTTTTTCAGCTTTTTCTTTTGCTTGGGTGTGTTCTACAGGAATTTCCTTTAACTGTTTTTCAACTTCTCTTTTCTCTAGCCTTATTTTAACTTTTTCATTGTTAAGCTCGCCAAGACGCATATTCACAATCCTTAATTCATCATTAATAGTTCTATATTCGGGGTTTAGATTGTATTTTATCTGCATTTTATGTGCATTACCGTTAGCATCTTGCCGTAAGAATGTCAGTTCATCTTTGTATATACCCATGTCTTCTGGTGTCATCTTCTCAGCCGGTATTTTATCGTTTTTCACATCTTCAGAATACAATGTAGAACTCACAAAGTCGGGCTCTGCGCTAGAGCGATATTCGACTCCACTCCATCCGTATACTTTATTTATAAATTCTGAAGATCCCGGACTTTTTTTAATGAGGAGAGCTCTAAAAATCCACGTCCTGTAAGTTTTGACAGCCTGAGGTTTTTATAATACAGCTTTCCATTCTCAACCTTTGCATTCAAAATTAATTCGCTTCGTGCTGCCGGATTTTTAATTTTTTTCTCGTCTAAGAATTGTTCAGCCATTTGCTTTGTAATTTCTACTCTCTGTTTAGTCGTACGATCTACATACGGACTATCGCGTGCGCTAGCCTGGAAAGGATCAGCTTCTGCAAGGGCATTATCGTCTATAAAGTATGTTTCAGCAGTAGCATCATCATCATTTAAATTTGCATTATCGAAATCCTGGAGTTCTATATTTTCTTCTCCTCCTGTTGCCATATTGTCTCTCTATATTACTACAATTATTTTTTATCATCCCTTACATATACAGTAAAAAAAATGCACGTCTCAGTTGTTGAAAGCGTTGAACAGTTAGCTGACTATATCGAAAGAACTAGCGCTGCATATCGGCGAAGTTATAAATTAATGGGACGAATTGATATGGCTCTTAATGTGACTAAGGGAATTCTTGTAAGTTCAGCTGTCATAGCAGCAATTCCGACAGTTCCAGTTCTTTTAGCTTTAACTCCTATACCAGGTGTTATTATTGATGTAATACAAGGAAAAACAGGAGTATCAAAAAGGCGAGAGAGATTTCTTTACAGTCACTAAATACATAGTTTCATTCAGATGTCGTTAATGTTACTGGAAATTATGTTTCATTTGGCTCTGGCGAATACATGCAGGGGAAAGTATCGGACTGTTGTACAAATACTTCCCATACTGGATACAGAACAAATAATATCTTTAGCCCGATTTTCTCTTTCCCAATCAGCCTGGAGTAATCTTTTTTCTGACCAGACATTTTTGTCATGTTCAAATTTTTCTAATGCTTTATCATGTCTAATTTTCTCTTCAATAAGAGCCTCACCATTCCCGGAAAGCTTTTGACCGATAATATTTCCTCCTGTGAATGCCGTTGCATTTAATACAGCACCGAGAACTGTCATTCCTATTGCTGAAGCCATGATTGTATATTATTACAAGGTATTATTTAATTTTCACTGTATATACGATAATTATGTCTGGCCCAAGTAACTACGGTCTAGGTGCAATTCACGGACAAAATCTCGAGCTCGAAGATCTGAGTGATGTTAAAATTAACAATAATACTAAGATAGCAGGTAATCATAATAAAGATTACGTCCTTCGTTACAAGGACCGTGGAAAAACATTTCGTTTTATCGGCCGCAACAGTGCAGAAACACGAACATGCTGTAGAATTTTCCGAACTGAAAGACGTCGATGAGTCCATAATAGACGCTACAAAGGCTGCAAATGATCCTACTCCTTTTGCTCTGACATGGGATGGGGATAGTCAGAAATTCATGCCTTATAATGTACCGCGTAACATCTTAGATATATTGGATAGTGAAATTGCAGGAGGTGTTGCTGAACTGCCGGGAACTCCAAATGTGATTTATTTTGATAGCAATGTTAACAAATATAAATTGTCCGATTTTCGCCTTTATCTTAAGCCTAATAACCCATACATTACACTACTCGGTATACCGGTTCACCTTAAAATTAGTCCTCTTAATACAATAATGTCTTCAGATAATACACTAAGAAGGTGGATAAATAATGGGGAGAATTATTGTTCATATACAGCTAACAGAGTTCCAGTAAGATTATTTTGGGACACAACTTTAAAGAAACTGGGTCTGAAAAGTGGGGGGGAGGGGACAGCTGAATTAACTTTACAGACGGCCAGTCAACAGATGACTGATAATATGAAAATACTTCAACATGGTACAGTTTTATCAAATGCATAAAATTAGCTACGGCAGACGAATTTGACGATTTAGTCGGAAGTATCGCTATAAAAACAGATTCAAGAACACCTTGCAATATTATCATAACTATAGACAAAGATAAAAAAGATTTAGATATTGTTGCACACAGTAGTGTAGAAAGTAACAACATTTCATTTGTTAAAAAAGATACAAATTACACTTTAGATATCAGTACCATTTATCTAAAACGGCTCATTTTATTTGAAGTAATGGTCTTCCAGCATATTTTAAGTTCAGAGGAAATTTCTAAAATTTTATCTATTGGGTGAATAAGTTAACTCCTGAGTTCAGAAAAAATTCTGTAGAAATTTTTTCATGAAAACTGTAGAATGTCAGACTTGTAACATGACATCACAGGCTGCTAAGCAACATTCGAAGTTATTGCAAAAGCGGTATTGCGAAAGTCCTACTGGAAAGCCCCTGTTGGAAAGGTATTGCGCAACAGTGTTCCGGTAGGGTAGGGGAAAATCTAACATAAGTGTTGCTCCCCGTTCCGGTAGGGTAGGAAAAAACATAGTGAATTCACACAACACAGCCAGAAGATATTGATAAAATTCTATATACTTACATTCAGAAGACGAGAATCACCTTCGGAACCCCTTACGGAATGGTACCGATAGGGGAAGAGCAGCAGCACAGTCAGAATCTATCGAACAAATGGTCTCCGTAGGGAACTCAGCTGTTGTTATTGGCATTCCCCCGCTGAGTGCTGACCTAAATATCTATTATATGCCAGTGAGTCATCTGTAAACTACCGTTCCAATAGGCGTCAGTGCCAGCTGTTCCATACGTGAGTTCATATAACACGATTGGAATTAATTTGGGATAATTGGATTGGCAAAATTTCTCAGAATTGTAGAAAATTGTCTAATATTACACCATATTTGCTTACCATCTTTAAGATTTTATTCAAAATTTACGATGCTGTTGAAATGTTATGAGTAAGAATCAGTGCATGATAGTATCTAATGCAATATTGTTCAAAACATAGGAACAATATTTATATTTGAATGAAAATGTGTGAGCTTGTCTATAGTTTCTTCATTACTGAAATACTTGTACTAATCTCAGATGGTCACTTTTCCTCGACCAAAATGAAGTCTTTTGATTGATTTACAGTTAAGTCAGTCAGGGTCATTTAAAATGTGCCCTGACTCAATTTAATGTTTATGAAGCCTTAAATTCAGGAAAAAGTCAGGGGCATTTCAAAAGTGCCCTGACTCAAAAGTCGTCAAGTAGTGAAATTTTAAGCATTTTGTCTCATTTCTTTAGTACATTTACACAAAAATGAACTTTTTTCATGAAAATGAATCCGATGAAAGAATTATGCAATAATCGTTGTGTTTTCGTCGTTTTGTTCGATGAGAACAATATTTCAAATTTTACACTATTCAATGATTTTGTAAAATTTCAGCTGGAAAAATTTCGATTTCGTTGCATTTCCCTTATAATTACTCTCATCTAATTTTCCCAAATTAGTTCCAATCGTGTTTATATAGGTCACCTCACTTCATATTATTTTTAGCTACAGGGAGGGGAATTTTTCCTTCCCTCCCCTGTAGTTATTTTCGAATAAAATGGTTTAAAAATTATGTCATTGTATCCATATATACCTTACTACTCAGGTATAGTGCCCTCTCGAGACGGATAATCAGATTCTCAAAATTTCACCATTTTCACCTTGTTGACAGTTTGTGTTGAGTAATTTCTACCGTGCTGAGAAATTAAGAGGACAATGTCATCCCCTGTCAGAATCGAAATCCTCTTGTGTTAACACAGAAGTTTCGATGAATTTTCCTTCCTTTCCTTCAAAAATTCCAACGCTGTCTCCTGACCTTTACTTATTGCGAAGTAGTTGCGTAAAATTTTCTTAGCCAAATAACTAATCTCATGTTCGAGTTGTGTGTGTTTGAGCCGGATTTCTTTCATCTCTCTAAAAGTAATAGAGCTGAGTTTTTCAAGAGAAACATAAGCGTCGTATTCAGTTGTACCTCGTGAATATCAAAATATTTTAAGATATGGAGAATGAATACGCAAAGGATAAATACATATGTCTCTGTTATAAAGATGGCTTTCGATGGGTTGACAATTCACCGCTGCAGTTTACAAGATGGGCAGAAGGGCAACCCAACCTGGCGTCGAAGTATTGGTGGGACAACGGAGATTGTGTGATCTTACAAGGATATAATGGTGACTGGGATGACCTTATGTGTTCCCATGAAAGACGAGGATTTGTTTGTAAAAAACCCAAAAGTAAGCTACTTTCTACTAAGTACAAGTGTACACTGTACCTAGCTATGACAATGGGAGGGCAGCAGATTCGACACTGGGGTGTGAATAAGGATAGCGGACTCACTATCCGAAGATGGTGAGTTCGGAATAGCGTTAAAGCCGGTAATTGTAAGGCTAGCAGTCGAACTATCTCTTGACTGTTAGTTCTGGTGCTATGCTGCAAAGCAAGGCTTTGTAGTCGGCTTTGATTCATCAAGATGATTGATACCTCATACTCGTAACTAGATTTTCGCGCGTTTCATGATGCTCCAAATATGAAGGCAGCGACTTTGTCTAAATGAGTGAACTAATACACAATTAAAAACAGTTAATTGAATAACTAATTAATTTACCCTTTGAGCGCCAAAGTCAATTTTTTTCGCCTATATCAAAATGTACACCATTCAATTTTTTTACTAATTTTTGCTAAAATTTTGATAAAAATCTAAACCCAATAAAATGTGATGTTCAATTGGTCCAAAATTGTCAAAAAATTACAGAAAAATTCATAAAATTGGTAAAATGTTGCACAGTATAATTTTGGTGGGAAAAATTACAGCGCTCAAAGGGTTAAAGTCATCTTTTGCACCTTAATTAATTTTACTTATCACAAGAGATTGCAACACGTTTCTCGGATTATATCCGATGTATGTAAATGACTTGGTACAATGCTGTCTGATTTTATAATCGTCGCTGTCGGAAAGTAGCAATCTTGATATTATAATGGCGAAGGTTGGGCAGAATCGTTATATGACACGATGTGCCATTGGAAGGTAGATGGCTTATGAAGGGTAGATGAATCGTAAGGAACGAAAAATGTACGCAGGGGAACAGATCATATCATAGCCGATGTTACTGCTCGATAGAGTTCCCTGTTCAGTATATTCTGCCACCTACCGCATTACTACATCATTCCAGCGGCGTCTTTGTCTTCGATCTCTCAATTATTACGGTCCCGTTGTACCTCCAACGATTAAGAGGCCAGGCTACAGTGCCCCAGTAACTCGAACAACATACAAAGTTGCGGCAGGATTGTGGAATTCAAGAATATCTAGTATTAGCTGCAGCAATGTGGCGCATGTAGAAATATACCAACCTAAATATAAGGGAGAAAATACTTTGTGAGGAAACTTAAAACTCAAATAAATATCTCCGTGTACGGCAGCAATACGTTAGCATGAAATGTAGTTCATTTCCATACTCACAAAGGTATATTATTGCACAGCTTTGCGTAGGTTTTGTCGCAGACCGTATGAAACTCCTTTACTTACACGCTTTCATTTCACTATGATCTTGCAGTCGTTCCCACCTCATTAAGCATCACTACAATCAAAGAAATACAAGAGAATTCAACAGGTAATGTGCTCTGAAGTAATGCTATGTTCAATATCCCACTAAATTACGTATTTTCATTGGTTGCAACTTTTTTTTCCAAAAAGAAAACATATTTTGGGGAATCATATAGTGAGCAGTAAATTGTTTGATCTCGTTCATGGTCTCGTGATGATGTTCTCGTTTATTCTAGTTAAAGTGGTCACGCAAGATTCCTCCTGCAATACCATCAAACTTTGGAAAAGTTGTACAACTCAAGAGACTCAACAGTAACGACTGCCCGTTCTCTATCTTTAAATTACAGATGTCAAGCCAGTAACTAGAAAATGCGTGATTGGCAGAGCTGAAGAGAGCCACGGTAATCACAATTATGTCTTCGCATCGTTGTTACGAGGGTCTCAGGAGCAAATAAATTCTTAGATTATCAAAAAGACAATATATTTGTAAGGAGCGAAATTGCTGATAGCTTTAAATAATCCACGCGTTTTGCTGTTGAGAACACATAAATAATCTTACATATACTTTTGGTGTCATCTACGATTACCATACTCGTAAGGTCACACTACTGTGTGAAACACGTTGATATTCGTGTTTTTCATTTTCATAAAATTTTGTCATCGTTATTTGAATAGTAGGGCGTAGTTGACCAATGTATGTGATGTCAGTAGAGAGAGAGTTTAACTCTCACAATGGAATGGCACCGTCGGATCTTGCTGAGGTACCGCCGCATTTTGTCGCAGAACTTCAAAAGGCGAAATTCGTTCGTTTTGTTGTTGTAAAGAGTTCGAAGGTCAATTCAATACGTGAATTTAACTTTCGATAAGTCACCGCAAGAATGTTTTACAAAGAAAAAGACCAGGGTCCTTATTATAATATTACTCTGTGGCTTAATTTTGTATAACTTTTGTAATCTCGATTCCATGGCGAATTATAAAGTAGAATATTAGAATTTTATGGTTTCCGGTATCCCGCTTTTATACCTTGCCACGGCATTTAAGTCACAAATGCCTGTTTCAAAGAAACACATTGGTAAGGTGACAGGATACAACCTTATTCTCGATCAAAATGACGTGACAGCCTGACAGAAGGGAAAAAACTAAGACAGGATATTGTCGGTAGTGACAAATGAGATTCAGACACCAAAACCAAACATGTAACGACGAACTTGTATGCAGTGAAACATTTAATTGATCTTCCCGACGAAATGTAAATTGCATAATTACAAATATTAAGAAAAGAAATGCAGAAGGGAAAGCAGCATCATTAACTTCTGACATGTTTTACGTTGATGTTTTTAATCATAATAATGACCATGCAATACTTTAATACCTAACGACTTCAATGACCTGGTCATGCACGAGTATTATCCAATAGCTTTATCCAAACCGTCATGTTGTACCCCTTCGAGTCTTTGAATGTTAGTTTAAAGGGGGCGCTCGATCGGGGGAAAGAGGGGGGGTGCTCTGCCAAAGGAAGATCATACACATAAGTATTGCAACTTGACCCGTCTTTTTCAGCTAATGTAGACTTTTGATAAATTTTATAAAATGTAGACTATTGACTCCTGTTTTTGTCTTCAGTACAATTTTGACCAATCATTTTGTAGGAAATGTAACTTTTAACCTCAGATTATGCGGAAAATTGCTGAGTTTGTGTTTTGAATTTTGAATTGTCAATTGTCAATGTGTACGCAAATCGGGTGAGTGCCCCCTCGGTGGGGGGTTGGGGGTTGTGTAGATCTTTAAAAACTAAATTCGTACAATCTGTCATTTCTCTATTTTCTTCTTTAACAGGAATCGGTGTTCCTTCAATCATTATCATAACAGAAGCTGTCATTGTTGTCGTTGTGGCCATGCTAGTGGTTGCGTGGCGCATCCATAAACGGCGACAGAGATACGCAATATATAAAAGAAACTGCGTCATTGATGACACCAGCGTAGGAAACAGATTTGAGAATCACTTGTATCCAGATAATATCTCTGGTGAACAAATCAGAGCGCCACCAACGGAACAAACGAGAGACAGTGGCACAGAGCGTCAGACTACGATGATTGTTACAACGTGCTGACTTTGTCTGTGGCGAATTTTTCAGTGATTGCATGAAATGATACCTAATACCTGATACAATATTACTTAAGAAACTCATCACATTTATGAGCAAGTATCAAACAGTTTGCACAACAATCTAACATAGGTTAATATGCAATCAAAACTGATTCAATAATATCCATTCAAAGTAAAACATTACCAGTCGGTTAAACATTTATTACGTACAATCAGTTTGATCATCCTGAACCACAATAATAAGTGGTGGTACCAGGTGTCCGAAATGGACAAGGTTGCCCTGCTAGTATGCTACACCTCAGAATTGTTCCATATTTTACAAATCTGTAAGTGTTGCAGTCTAAAGAATCACTAAGTCCTAAGAATATCGGGAGATTTGACAGCAAATAATATAAATTTGACAGAGGACTAACCTACCCTGAAGTTTATGATGTACATCTGAAAAAAAACAAGAATCAGTGCTTAGTATAGTTAGTAGTTTCTCTACTGTCTATGCTTATTTTAAAGTTTGCACGATACTTTGTATGGTCAGTATCCCTACCACGCTTCATCAATTTTTATGCAGTTTTATCTGATGTGTATAGAGATACGAAATTAAACCTAAATACAATGTATACGGAAAACACAATCACTGTCTACAGCCTCATGACATTTAGCTTTTATATATAGTTTTTACTGTCATTTGTCCTGTTATGATCAACCATGTAATCCATTCGCGCAAACAGTACTTTGTTTTAAAATAATAGTACTTATACTTGATTATGCTGTCTTTGAACATATATTTGCTGCACTTATTTTGTTCCGAAGCACTTCAGAGCAACAACCAGGTTTTTAAGTAGAATATTTCTCAGGCAGAGAAAAAAGATGAAGAAATGGCATTAGGAGAGAATGAACCCTATTGTGCGTCAGGTTTTGAAAAGTTTTACCCTTGCCGTTAGGTGCGATACGAGAAAGGTTATTGCTAAAATTATATTAAACTATGTTCTCCTTTTTAAAGACAAAGACAAAAGGAAGTTCGGACGTATAGAGGATTTTGAGAGGGGTAATCACTCCTCTCGAACTGCAACTTGAAAACAATAACCATTTTGATGCCATTTGCTGCATTTAAAAAAAATCAATTGATAAAAATGTACCTTTCTTGTATTGTTACAGACATCAAAGTGCTTACAGGGCAAGAGTACGAGACAGGCATACGCCCTCTTCCATGGCAATTTTGAAATACACAAAATGTTTAGGATCAGTCAAATTAGTAATGTTCCAATTTTCATTTTCTAAAATCTAAAGTACACAATCTGACAGAAATCGTGGGTTAGCCGCCACACTATTAAAAGGGACTTCATAGTTGAATGTTGATGTCAGCGTATTGAAAATCAAGTTAAGTGATTGTGTAATCTCTCATTCCGTCGATCTCAGCTGGGGAGTTTTACTCACTGCTGAGAGATACTTCGAGATCTAGGACAGAGAGACTCACAAAGTAATTGAATATAAATCGATGGCGATTTATTGCTGAAGTGTGAAGTTATACATCAGAGATGCCTAACTTAATATATCTATGTTTATCTCCTTTAAAAGGAATTCTGTCATTGTTTGAAGACTGATCATGATAATTCTCCAATCACTAATGAACTGATATTCCTTGATTAGTAAATAGTAATTCAAATGTTCTCTCATTGGAAAATACACTATTTAGCTTCCTCTCATTGGACATCGAATATATGAAATTTACATAAGTTGCATCTCTTACAGAACGGTGAACTCAGCAATTTCCTTTAAAACGAAAGTTATCACAAAAAATAAAAGTAGTCGCTAAGTCAAGGGATAGAATACAAACTGTAAATGTGTACAGGCTTCTTATCACAGCTCCAGAATTGAGTCAGACAAAGAGAGCAGTCCTTTGGCTTGATTGCAGGCTTGAGGTTGCACAAAGCCCATAGAATAAATCAAGCGTTGCTGTGAAGGTCTTGAAAAGTCTTGGAGGTAACACTGCTGGAGTTTCCAAAGTCTTGAAGTAACACGCCAGTGACACGATCCCAAAAATCTGACTGAAAAACTGTGCCCCCTATTTATACTCAAATGGTTATGTAAGAGAATATAAGAACGATCTAGAACTTCTATTGATATGCTAATCACTGTTCTAAAAATATCTACACTTATACTACAACTGAATTTCTACAAGGTTCAAAACATGACTAATTGAATTCAAGGTCGTGTGGTCATAGAGGACAGTGACCTTGAGAATGTTCTAGACTAATCAAACTCAGGTCATGAGTGTGGGGGGAGGAATGATCAACATAACATTACATACTTGTTAAATAACTATATCATAACTATGATCATATTTTTCCTCGTGTACTGTTCCCAGCATCGTGAAGTGGGAATTAGATGTCAATGACGTATTTCCATTGTTTTACAACCGCTCAAATTTAAGTGTCATTGACGCTAATACAACCAACGTCCCTCACAACGAAGTGCTTGCAATATAGAGGTAAATTTCTATTGTTCACTGACCTTTATACATACTTCGGGATTACAAAATAATATTCAAAGGAAAATTTTCAGTCAGTAACAATTGGTTCCTTTGAAATAACTTTCCCACGGAATCCCGGGAAAACGCACCCCACTAGAAATTTGGTTCGAGACACATGTAAGCTTAGGACAGGTCGAAAATCACCATTTCGGCGATGTCGAAGAATGATAGGTAAGTTAGAGCTCCTATGCGATAGTGTATATTTAGTGATAGTTCGCACCATGCCTATTTTCTCGTTGTCGGTAGTGAATTAGACGTTGTTTTCATGAGTTGAAATATGTGTGCGGGACCCGTAAGGTAGCCCAGCTAGTAGCATCTCCTGAGTATATTTGTCTATATAGGCAGAGTGATAGTTCGGGTCGACGTGCTGTTCTGACTTTCATTTTACATTGTATGTGTTATTTATTGCTTTATTTCAAACCAGCATACATATTTCAGTTATATTATTATTTACTTTACCGGTATATTTCGGTAACAAACAAACAAACAAACAAGCACACACAAACAGAAACACAGAGAAAACTGAGCTCCTGAATCACTGTCATAGAAATGTTTGTTGTTATATACACCCTGGGGTACTTAAAAAAACAGCGTTTCACTTATGCGCCAGTCAATGTAAACCCCCACCCCTCCCCACCTCGGGCGATACGGGACAAATGTGGGGTATTAGACCGTGTGTGCCATGAAACTGTGCCCGAGGGGATGAGGCAATTGCCTCGTTTTGATCCCCCTATTCCTTTGACGGACAGGCCCAGAAGATGTTCGTAGTTCGTAAATAACTACGCATGCGCACGTATGCAGGGCCTGAAAATTACCCTGATCCGAGGTCCCGGACCAGTGATTTTTTATCCCGAACCAGTACAAATTACCCCTAAAAAGTCCGCAGACCAGTACAAACGGGAGCCAATTTATTTTGCAAGGGAATTTCCAGTGTTTTTCCCAGATTGTGTTCTAGTGTCTTTTGACGAAAAATTAGAAACTACGTCCCCCCAAAATACCGAAGCTACTGAAACCATGGAGGTAGCAGAGACGCACTAAAGCCAGTTACACCATGGCTCCATGGTTACACTAAAACCAAGAGCCCATTGAGAGACTACATCTTCTAGCTACAAAATTACAATAATTATTGCATCTTTAAGTCAACCAAACATTTAAAATTTAGTCTATTTCTTTCATCACAACGTTAACTCTAAAGGAAAATCAGTTACTCTATTACAGTTTGCGATTCATGATATGAGCCAGGCGATGTGCGTCCACTAGCCACTGCACTGCAAAAATCAAATGACGGGCCACATACTCATTTTACATGTAAAATTTAATGTGGTAAAAACCAGACCATAGCCTCAGCTAAAAATATCAGCAACCCCAAAATTGTGTGAAAATATTATATCTCTGTCTATCAAAGTAGTATTTTGCGGTAAATTCTCTGGAAGGAGTCTCATTACGACTTTCCGATCGTCCGTAGCAAGCAACTTCTGAATTTAGAAGGTCACCATACTGAATTCCTTATATAGTCAAGACTCCCCTAGCTCGATTGTAGTTGACCTTAACAAGAACCGCCTAGCTTGTCAAAAGAGCGTTTATGGCAATTTGCTATTGGACATGGAAAAGAAGTTCCTCTCAGATATTTGGTGTTTTCAACCTATTTTTTACAATTTAAATGGAAAAGAATCAACCGCTGGGCAATTATAAAAATGAAGTGAACTTTATAGCAATAGTAAAAAACATGTTAAGTGTGTGTACAAGAACTTGAGAAATCTACCAAGTAAATGTTTATGCAGTGTGTCTGTATTACAAAGATTGGCAGTTTATGCTGTATGTAAATCCCAAGCAAATCTGATAGAAATGCATACATAACATGAGTATGAGAAATGAATCATTCTTGTATTGTTATGCAAATTTTTGAGGACCAGTGGATTTTACCTTGGGACCAGTGAAAAAAAACAGGTCACTGGTCCTGGGACCAGTGGGAAAAAACAGAAATTTCCAGGCCCTGGTAATGGTATGTTGTTGTTCAGAGCGGTAGCATGGCGGAAGGTGGCTGTCAAGGCCATGTGGGCCGGTAAGCAGCTTTTCGACAGGCTATTGATGAACGCGATGCAGCAATATTCAGAGGTGTGTATGACAGTATATTTGTGATTGATGGCTGAAATATCGATAACCAAATAAATGATTTTAATCCGCCGTGTATTCTTATTTTTTGGAAAATTGAACATACCATACGCAAAATTTCCCACATTTTCCCACGTGAGCGTGACATTTCGGACATTCGCGATGCGTCGACATGATCCAGCACTAAAAAGACCTCCGGGTCAACTCTATTTTTGATAAAACTTAAAGGGACAAATTCAGCGATTTTTCGTGAATTTTGTTTGATGCGAGATACTACTTATTTTGTTTGACATGTTGAAAGATACTGAATGAATGAGTGACCATACATATATTTGACCCTGGTTTTATACAAATTAAGTAAAACCATCGCGAAAACGAATTAATGGTCATGACCATTAATTCATTTTCGCGATGGTTGTCTAAAACCGGGGTCGAATATAAGCATGGTCAGCCATTCATTCGGTATCTTTCGACACGTCAAACAATATAAGTAGTAATGTCACATCAAACAAAATCCATGAAAAAATGGCCGACTTTGTCCCTTTAAATTGCTCATGTATTTGGAAAACATGTTCGGTCACGACGGGATTCCCTTTTATGTCCGCTAAATGTATTATCAAATTTATTCATGATGACCCATATAGCTAGGGAAACAGTTCTGTTTCATCAGTGTGATCATTCTGATCATCTGTTCTGTTGAGTTTTACACAGTATCTTTCTGCCGTGTTTTGTGATGAATAAACACGGACCATTGTGAATTTCCATTCCTCTGCTTGTTTTAAATCAGTGCATGACTGATGTAGAATGTGTCATTGTGCTTGTAACATGAGAGCGAGAAGACAAAACAGCTGCACTTGTGAGATTGGACATCATGTATCTTGTTCATCAGCTTTAATTAGTTTATTGAGGTGACATGTCTTGTGTGATACATCTGGTGTTTTGATCTAATTAAATCATTTGTTCCAGCCTGAAATATGTTTATGCCTGACACATACAAGCAACTAGACTGACAAATATTGTAAATTCTTGCTCCAAAATAGGTGAATTACGTGACAGTGACACCTCAACACTTTTATCTGGTCACAGTATAAGTGGCTGAAAAACAAATGCGAAAAGTATGTTATTTTCTTGGATCAGGTTATAGACATTTGTGAACAGCATAAATGTCACAAAACCCTGATTTAAATGATAAAAATTGTTCTAAAGTTGAACATGAACTTTTTATATTGATGCACGTTGTTGCGACCAAAGAGTGGTTGTGTGTAGGAATTTACAAATTCCCCACTCCCATATGTGGGGGATTTACTTGGTTTAGGTGGGGATTTTCCAGATTGTCTTGCCCCAGGGGTGGGGCATTTGGCAGATTTACAGGACTAATTTCCAAACCCCCACTATACCCCGGGGTGGGGGTGGGGGTTTACATTGACTGGCGCATTACTTTCTCTAGTGTGACTCTGCAATGCTTGTTTACATAACGATTGAAGCAAAACCTCACTCTCGGCCAACCGTTATGTGGTCGTACATAATTTGGGTCAAGTCGCAAATTTGTGTCTATTCTGAACCCAGACCAGACACAAATTAGACAGCCTAAGGGTTGTCATAGAGCGTAAACATAATTTTTTAAAACCAGGGTCACCGCAGTGGCCGACCTAAAGTCTATATTTAGTAACAAACCAAGCGATCAGCGCTATTTTAGCAGTCGTCGAATTCGCAATTTGATCGTCGAACCAATATTTGGACCATGGTTACTAGGGTCGTAAAAAGGAGGTTGTCTAGTCGCTGTAACTAAAACTATATCCAATGTATCAGAAATACGACAAAAATCAGTATGTCTTGTTTTGATATACGCCTATACTATGACGTACAAGTACTTATCCTACAGAAATTCACCAAATATGCTAATAAACTGATAATATGTTTATCATACGTAGGTGCTTCAAATAAAGTACCTTGTTTGCCGTCCGCGAGATGGTAGGTTTTCAGAGAAACTTAAGAAAGCAATTAATGTAAACACCATCACAAATAAAAATATTATATTTCAAAAGAAACCAAATAAAAAATAGCTAGTGTTAATACACTTGCATTTTCTGTCTATGTTTGTTTTTTCCCCTAGCTGGTTGGTAGGTTTTTAAAAAGGTTCGAGGACGGCTAACAAAAACATTTTTAAATGGCCTTCCCGAAAACACAGCATTTCAACTCACGTATGATCAATGTACTTCAGAAAACAGACAAGCACATTAAATTTAGCCTTCATAATGGCTTTTTAAAAATATGGGAACATGTTTTACATTTTTATTCCTGACAAGCGAATTTAAATGGTGAAAAATAGTCTCTATAAATTTATAGGCTGTGGGCATCAAGTGGCAGTATATTTTTTCCTTGTTTAAAAGAAATCAAAATATTTTCAGACGATCCTAAAACCCCCATAATTTTCATTTCAACCTTCTACGACCCCAAAATTTCAAGTCCCGCTAAGCCAGTTCCTGCTGCCTTGATTTGTGAACACAGTTCTCATAAAGCACCTTTGAACAGTGTCAAATTGCATACTGGTGTTTTTACGTGCTTTGACTTGATGTCACATTTCCTATTCACCAGATTCAGATTTCGGCCATAAGAGCCACAGTAGCCATGGCAACCCATGATTTAGCGATATATGTTGTCCGTCGCTTCTTTCTTCATAAGTTGTGTCAGCACAGGTTAGGGAACACCCATTTCCTCCGTTTAAAAATAAAGCAAGTGTCAGCGGATGCAGGAAACTGTTGCTGTTCAAAGATTAGACGATACGTTCATCCACGTGCAAGTGATGATCACCACTTCTCCGCATTTTAGTCAAGACACCCAATGCTTCTGTACCGCGTTATACATTATATTTGTTCTCAAACCGCAAAGGATGGAAATTGCTTTTGGATTCGTCACGGTTTACTTAAGCGGTAGGTAGATTGCAAATAATTGATTTTATATGATCTAGCTCTGCGTACGGTGCTGGGTGTTCCCGGCGTTATACTGCCTCCATAAGGCCGGGAACAAACAGCATCGTACGCAGGGCTACATAGGATCCAGCAGAATTTGTGACATCACGGTGAGGGGGAGGGGGCCTATATGCGTGTAAAGTTAAGTATAAAGTTAAGTATAAGGATGTATCAACCAGATTACGTTAAACATTTTACGATCGCATTTATCAGACACTGAAAGTGAATAGTATTCTCGCAAGTCAAGGAAAGGTTGACAGTTTTTAAGGAAATCGCTGAGAAAATCTGCAAATTTTGTAAATGTCCAAGAGTCCGCCGGAGGAAAGGTTTCGTCGTGATAATTTAAGGTTGTATGCGTCTCGAAGGTGAAAGACTGATATTTGCTAAAATTTCTTTAATGAGACTTTTAGGTATTCTCTTGACAAATCAAGAATAAAAGAGATCAGGCGTCACGGTGTAAAGTTTGATCCGAGAGTATCAAATTTAATTTATAACATTTACAGATATTTCAAATTCAAAATTTCGATAAATAAGACAGTTAAAATTTTCTTACAAGGTCTTTAAAATCAGCCCCAACAAGCGGTAAACCATAACAGTATTAAAAAAATTAGAGTCCGTATGTGAGGCGCGTTCTATCATAAAGGTGTCTGAAATAATCATTGACATTGTCAGTTGGTACAACTCCTGAAGAGATAGTACTCTTTAAGCGTGTTTAGACATGTGGCTTCAGAAAATTGTTTGTTTTTGTTTGTTTGTTTATTTCACCACTGACGAAAAAATGAACATTTTGTAAAAATATACAATTCAGTGCAAATAAACAAAATGTATAAATATTTGTTACAATAATGTGTCTGAAATATCTGAAGTTGAGTGGTGAGGGCCATGAAGATAGTTCGGTAGAACTAATACAAGTTCATGGCCCCGGGAACATATTATCTCGTACAGTAAGATCTGATGGCAGTCCGTACAGCTGGTGATAAAACGAAAAGACATTCACAGATGTGATCGAAAAACTTGGAGTTGAAAAATGCAACTGTAGAAATACACAACATTTGAAACACTCGGATACAATAAATTACTGGTAAAGTTATATGAATCTTAATCGTCACTATGTAAAAGGTAGTGTTTGAGTTTTGTTTTGAATGCATGCCTTGTGGTGATCTGTTTGGGTGATGAGGGAAGGGAGTTCCAATGTGTAGCTGCCGAGTATCTGAATTGGTTTTGTGCCAGTGTGAGGCTATGCTGTGGAATAAGGTAGTCTCCCCTGCTAGATAATCGGGTGGGATAAGAGTGTGAAGGAATGTGGAGATATTGTTGAACATCACGGGGGTAACGGTTGGATTTTAAATCATGGATGAACATGCAACAAGCATACTTGCTAAGTTTGAAAATATTTAAGATGCCAAGCTGAGGAAAAAGTGGTTTAGTATGGGCTGTGAAATGTGAAAATGTGATGAGGCGGACCAGTTTCTTTTGCAAGCGAAAAAGCTAATTAATATGAGATGAATAAGTATTTCCCCAAATTTCAATGCAGTAACTGAGATGGGGAAGAATAAGTGTGTTGTAGAGAAGAATTAATATAGATCTGGGGACAAAATGACGAATATGTGATAGAATTCCGATTTTAGAGATGATTTTATTAGTTATGGTATTAATGTGAGAGTGCCAAGTTAAATGTGAATCAATCGATATTCCAAGGTAGGATGAAGACTCTGTAGCAATTTTCTGGGCGTTAACTCTAATTTTGGTGGGAACGTTGCCTTTGCACTCATTTTTGTTTATCAAGTTGTTTATGACTTGCCATGTTTTGTTAGTATTGCCGGCAACTGAGTTAAACTTGTCGGTATAATAATTACGCTTAGCAAGTCTCAGGAGCTTGGTGAGCAGATTCCTGTAGGTGTGATAGTGACGTATGCGCTCAGTGTTGCGTGGCTGACGTTTCGTGCGTGAAAATAGTAAGTGCTTGGTTCTGATTGATTTACGGAGACCACGTGATATCCAGGGTTTGTTCAATGTGCTGTGTGAATGTTGACGTTTTTTAGTAACAGGTGCATGTTTGGAGGCAACACTATAATACATAAAATCTGTCATACGCATTTTATCGGCCATCTTGGTGCGCTTTGGGTCTGGACTGGTCTCCGAGTCTGTTGTAGAGCTCAATTTCCCTTTCCTGTTTCTTCTTCTGGGCATTTGAGTTCACAGGCAGAGCCTATCTGACATCAGTTATGGGTTTGTGAAGCTAAAAGGCTTGTTGCTGACAAGCTATTCGTGAATTTTGGACGATTTGACGGAGCAGTGCATTCACCGTTTGTACTTGGTCTGCCAGGTGTCACGTCAACCTCGATAGCATTTGTTGTGATTCAGACGACAGAAGCCATCCAAGTTGCCCTGATTGCATATTTTATGAAAGAGTACGTAAACGTCGATTTTCAAATTAAACCTAACTTGCAGAACAGAAGACAATATACTGGTTTGCAAGCTATGTTGTTTGAAAGCCCAGCTGTCATCTCCTGATTTTGTTTGTAAATTTGTTTCATATTATGCAAAGAATTAGTCTGCCCGTTAATGCGGACATTGTAAAATCGATCCATTGGTGACCAAATATGGAGTCAAACAACGTCAACAGTCTGGTCGATTACATGATCACATCGCGTTTGTAATTTTAGGTCCGCGGAATTTAAGCTTGCTTTATTATAAAACCGAATGTGGAAGAAATATATATTTCGCGTCCACGTTTAGAGGGGATTTTCCATCTCTTTGAGTAAATGTATCCTTAACCGGTTTATAGATTTACGCGTATGACGTACCCACTCGCAGAAATGGAACAGTTCGACAAATTGCCAAATCGCAAATCTCTGACGGCGAAAGCAAACGAAGAGGGGAGGACAAGTCATGTGATGGAGGTACGGCAGATGGGAGCTTCTGGGGAGAGGCATAGTGAGTGGACAGAGTTCCTTTGCCGAAACTTACAGTTGCACTGTTTTCAACTATTTAGTTCCTATTCTAAAATACATCAGACTGGAATTCTACATGTAAACTATTTCAGCCACTAAAAGCCTCTTAAACTCGACAGGTCCCTGCTCCTGATACATAAATAGAAAACGCATACATACACATCATCTATTCATTGCTGTTCTCCGCCTATCTGTAAGTTCTATTATGTCTCGCTGGAGAGGAAAAAGAGCCAATGGCTACATTTAAGTTTTATCATAGATAGATAGATAGATAGATAGATAGATAGATAGATAGATAGATAGATAGATAGATAGATAGATAGATAGATTTAGCTCGGTTATTGAACCCATCTTTTTGAGATTGGGGATTTGGCCGAGCGGTTTTGTCTGTGGCTTCTCCGCTAGGTGGCTGGGTACCGTACGTTGTGAGTTCGAACCCTGTTGAAAACACCATACATAAATACATACAAGAACTGATAAACGGACAGACAGAATGCATATATACATGCTTACCTATGAGGGACCTTTAAAATAGTGTATCTGACCATTTTTTCCATCAGTGTACCTGCTCCTTTGTCAATTTTCCGGAGGGTCTGCAGATTGTCCCACTGGATGGATTGAGTCTGAAAGTAACTGCTTCAAGGTAGGTAAACGAAATACCGGCTTACCCTGTAGACTGAATTTCACCAAGGCAAATGTTGGTTTTATCTATACTGGTTTTGTACAGGAAGTGTTTATGAGAGACTGGGCCAAGTTCTGTACGACACACGTAAGTTAACATGGAAAGATTAATCAGAGTAGGCCTATCAATGAAATGCTTTCTTAAAATATCATACCATATATTGATGGTAACAATATATTGATGGTGAAAAGACTCCGATTTGATTGGTCGAGACGTGAAAATAACCGTGCTATATTCGCAATATAGCACAGTTGGAACAGGAACGAGCTCTCAGCTAGAGAAAAGTTCCCTTTTGACTTTACACCAGAATTTATATCTGATATTATGATATTTAGAGGTTATTACCCATTATCATATACCCATGCCCATATTACTTCATCCTAGTGACTTTCACCGTAAAATATCAGCCGCGATATTTCACGGTAAACGTAAAGTATGCACGATAACGTCATCGGTTTTGGCGTTTTTCCCGAACTACATTAGCAGTTTGTTGGGAAATAACGTAAACAAGCAAAATGGCTGCCGCTCTCTCCGCCTGCGAAGCGATGTTGCCGACGTAAAAAATTGAAGGGCTTCGAGGAACACGGGTATTTCTGGTTGCCAAATGCCGAAATGATATGTCGAGTTTTGTAATAGTTTCCTATGGTTTTCCAGTTAAAGTTGTCGTATTTTGGCCAAGCTCCAGAAAATATTCTTCTTCGCACGGCGACGGCACTGTGCACGCTAAAGCTACCCTCGAACAGGTAGTGAGCGCGTGGCGTGACGGCAATGTCAAGCGCAACGACTGTTGACATGGCAACTCTACAGGTAAACAATGAAAATGGCGGTCACCTCTGCGCGAGCTCCGTGCCGCACGATCGAGCGCGATCGAAATCAGGATAGACTTAAAGCTGAGGACAGTTTTTGATCGGTTACATTTGTGTAATAGCATATTGCACCTTAAAAGGTTCCTCCTTTATGACGATTTTTGTATCCTGGTGTCTTTTTTCTTGGGGTTCATCGAGATATGGAGGACTTGCAGCGATGTCGCGCGTGATGTTTACTTCGTCGTATAGGCAACTCTATGGATGAAGCCTGTTCACAGAAATATTCCGATCCGATATGATTGTCCCACTGGATGGATTGAGTCTGAAAGTAACTGCTTCAAGGTAGGTAAACGAAATACCGGCTTACCAGGTAGACTGAATTTCACCAAGGCAAATGTTGGTTTTATCTTTGCTGGTGTTGTACAGAAAGTGTTTATGAGAGACTTGGCCAAGGTCTATACGACATACGAAGTTAACATGGAAAGATTAATCAGAGTAGGCCTATCAATGAAATGCTTTCTTAAAATATCATACCATATATTGATGGTAACAATATATTGATGGTGAAAAGACTCCGATTTGATTGGTCGAGACGTGAAAATAACCGTGCTATATTCGCAATATAGCACAGTTGGAACAGGAACGAGCTCTCAGCTAGAGAAAAGTTCCCTTTTGACTTTACACCAGAATTTCAATCTGATATTATGATATTTAGAGGTTATTACCCATTATCATATACCCATGCCCATATTACTTCATCCTAGTGACTTTCACCGTAAAATATCAGCCGTGATATTTCACGGTAAACGTAAAGATATGCACGATAAACGTCATCGGTCTTGGCGTTTTCCCGAACAACATTAGCAGTTTGTTGGTAAATAACGTAAACAAACAAAATGGCTGCCGCTCTCCGCCTGCGAAGCGATGTTGCCGACGTAAAAAATTGAAGGGCTTCGAGGAACACGGGTATTTCTGGTTGCCAAATGCCGAAATGATATGTCGAGTTTTGTAATGTTTTCCTATGGTTTTCCTGTTAAAGTTGTCGTATTTTTGGCCAAGCTCTAGAAAATATTCTTCTTCGCACGGCGCCGGCACTGTGCACGCTAAAGCTACCCTCGAACAGGTAGTGAGCGCGTGGCGTGACGGCAATGTCAAGCGCAACGACTGTTGACATGGCAACTCTACAGGTAAACAATGAAAATGGCGGTCACCTCTGCGCGAGCTCCGTGCCGCACGATCGAGCGCGATCGAAATCAGGATAGACTTAAAGCTGAGGACAGTTTTTGATCGGTTACATTTGTGTAATAGCATATTGCACCTTAAAAGGTTCCTCCTTTATGACGATTTTTGTATCCTGGTGTCTTTTTTCTTGGGGTTCATCGAGATATGGAGGACTTGCAGCGATGTCGCGCGTGATCTTTACTTCGTCGTATACTTTATGGATGAAGCCCGTTCACAGAAATATTCCGATCCGATATTTATGCGCAAGGCGTAATAAATTAATGCCTCAAAATTTAAGGTTTTACGTACTATTAGTAAAATTATGGGCATGGGTAGGCCTATATGATAAATCGGTTATTACCCAATATCGCCTGTTCCTTGTGTCGTATCAGCATTCGTGTCATTTGTGCTGCGTCAGACACGAGACGCAAACCGTTCCAAAATCTCATGGTATACCACTGATGGGTGCCGTTTATATTCGTATTATTACATTTAGTGTACAGGACACTTTTGGGGATTTAAAGTCAACAGTACGGGACATTCAAGGCGTTTAGATCTCATATCTCAATTACCGCTAAGGCTGCATTCACAAACACCTCTTGGGGGAGGGAGATTCTAAATTAATAATTCGCAGACTCTTTTAAAACCCCCCTATAAACACAGAATGCGTTCAAGCCTCCCTTCTGCTTTGCTATAATTTTGAAGGCCCCCCCCCCCACAAAGGTCAAAGGAAGGCGAAATGTGGTCGATGTAGTGCTTCGTCCAAAAATATCATATCATAAAACAAAGGAGTTTATTTGGCAGACTATTGACAATTTTCCTCTTAAAAACAAGCTATATCTCAACATATATACGTGTTTGATGATAAATGTTAATGTAGGCCTACTACGCTTGAAGTAGCAGGTAAAAGGTGCATGTGCGTAATCATTTTTTGGATTTCCTCGATAAAGTTGATTCACTATACAGGGTAGGCCACTCTATGAGAAAACTATGAACAGTTTTTTAGTCCTCACGGACGTAGTCTGAAGGGACTTGTGGGTTCGATCATACGTCAGTGCGTCCTTCTGTCAGTGCGTTCGCGTCTCCATCACCAAGCATTGCTCAGACAAGAACATGAACCTATGTCATACATATGCATGTCTATTGCTTTCATAATGCGATGAAATATGGCTGCCAGTCGGCCATTTTATAACATTTTTTCATGTCTTTAGCCGTAACGTGGAAATATTTCAACCAACATCATTCAATTTTGTTAAAAGGAGATTGACCTATGCATGTGCACATCGATTTCTTTTATGATACTATCAAATAAGGCTGCACCATTTTGTGTCCGGAGCCGTAACTCAGACATAGTTCAACCAATATCATTCAAAGTTTATGCAAAGATATTGACAATGTCATATACATGCACGTCGATTCGTTTCACGATATGGTCGAATATGGCCGCCTAGCGGCCATTTACACTGTAATAATAATATTATATTTATTCATTTAAAGCGCACTACACATACGTCTCAGTGCGCTTTACACATTTAAAATTGATAAAATACCAGCAAAGCATAACAAACTAAAATGTAAAAACAATCAAATTAGGCTAAAAACGTGCATGGTTAAAAATGATGAAAATTTCTACAGAGTAAAAACAGTCAAACTACAAAAAACATTAAAATTCTACAGAGTAAGTACCAGAAAACGTTAAAATAAACAAGCATAAACCATGTCCGTTTGGATCCAGCTGTAATAATGATTTTTTTATGTCCAGAGCCGTGACTCAGACTTATTTCAACTAAGATCATTTAAAGACGGCACAAGGACACTGACAAATGTTATACATATGCATGTCGATTTGTTTCACGATACGATCCAATATAGCCGTCTGACGGCCATTTTGTAATGATTTTTCTATGTCTGGAGCCGTAACTTTAACGGATTTTATTCAAAGTTGGTTCAAGGACATTGACCTATGTCATACATGTGCACATCAATTTGTTTTGTTTTTTATGATACGATCCAGTGTGGCCGCCCGATTTATGTGGCCGCCTGATTTCATTTAAAGGGGACATTAGGTGTACCTTTTGGCCAATAGGCTATGTTTTGTTCTGTGTATGAACTGCAGTTTCTTGTTCTACTCCCACAGATTGCTAGAATAACAAAATTCTGTTTGGCAAATAATCTGTATATGCAAGACCATTATCATTGTTATTGATGACAAATAAATTCTAGTCCGGACTTGAATTCAATTTTTAACAACAGAAATGCTGACTATACACATATAATATGGCTGTGCTGGACTTTCATCACGTTTCGGGGAGTAGAACAAGAAACTGCAGTGGATACACAGAACAAAACCACCCCAAATTAGCCAAACGTTACACTTTAAATTGACAACCGTATACATATTTCATATCAATCAGAGACAGTTTTGTTTCGAGTCCTCCCTTTAGGTCCCCCAATCCTTTCAAGTGCCCCCATGTTCCCTTGATATTTTCAAGTTCCCGCCCTGTCAATTCTCCCACCACCTCCAGAGGTGTTTGTGAATGCAACCTAACGTTAATTATCGGTAGTAGGTATGTTATTGGAATCAGCCACATTCATGCTACTTAAGGTTCCTGTTAAGTAAAATCTCGCTGAAATATTTCTCATTTTATATCAATTAGCTCTTTCGACATCGCATCCAGCAATTAGCCCGCAATATGAAACCGCTTTAATTACAGGTGTTTAACGCTGATGATAATCGAAAGCGAAGCTTAAACTGGCATGGTTCGTCAGAGTACTGTCGAAAGATGAACGCTAACCTTGCCAGTTTTAGTAGCCTAGACCAAGAAATGTCCGTCTTCAGGGAAGCTAAGGTAGCTCGGTGAGTGCTGGTTTACATTTGATGGCTTTGATGAGGAGAAGTTTATCAGAATGTAGCAAATAGATTACACTTTAATTTTCTGCCTGTGTTATGTGTTATGCATGTAGGAATTACCGATATAGCATGATCGCCAGTACTCTCTTTTAATTCTTTGCCATCGTTTTAGAGAGAAAAAAATTGCGATAATTAGTGGCTATTGCTACTTTGTTGATCCATCTTGCCTTAATTCTCATAGCGGGCCACGTCAAAGGAGTCGAAGACAAGTATGATGACGTGTGCAATGCGGCCTGCAAGTAATAGGTAATGACGGACAAACAAATCACAGAGCAACAAAGAGTTACGTGACCCACATTGTATCATATGCCCTCTTCAAACTAAGTTAAAAAGTTTACACGAAAATAAAGAGCGAACAAGCTTAACGAATCACATTTATGCAGCAGCATACTATTTACGATCTTGATATGAAATATATTCACAACAATGGCGTACCCCGCACAAGCCACTAAAACGACTGGCTGATACAGTGTGTTCAACAATCCCATCAGTTGGTAGCGATTTTTCAAGCTCTTATCAATAGGCCAGGACAGTTAGTGTGCTAGTTTTACTTTCCGGGTGTAACTTTGCGGATCAGTTAAAACATGAATTTGGGACACATGTTTATAAATTGACCCCACAATTCCCCTCGATTCAATATCTCAGGAAGAGTATATGTGCATCCTGTCAGCTGTAGCTTTTACGTTTGTTTTCTTGCACAGTAACATATACAGTAACATGTACTTTGAGTACGCTAACCGAGGAAGTTATTCGGATATGAA